>NC_054470.1:107340925-107343425 GCF_017639515.1 Carcharodon carcharias
CACACACACACACACACACACACGCACCCACCCTCTCTTTCACACACACACACACACACACGCACCCCCCCTCTCTTTCACACACACACACACACCCACACAAGCACCCCACCCACCCTCTCTTACACACACACACACACACACGCACCCACCCTCTCTTTCACACACACACACACCACCCACCCTCTCTTTCACACACACACACACACACACACGCACCCACCCTCTCTTTCACACACACACACACTCGCACCCACCCTCTCTTTAACACACACACACACACACACGCACCCACCCTCTCTTTCACACACACACACACACCCACCCACCCCTCTTTCACACACCACACACACGCACCCACCCTCTCTTTCACACACACACACACACGCCACCCACCCTCTCTTTCACACACACACACACGCACCCACCCTCTCTTTCACACACACACACACACACACACGCACCCACCCTCTCTTTCACACACACACACACACACACCCACCTCCTCTTTTCACACACACACACGCACCACTCTTTCACACACACACACACGCAACCCTCTCTTTCACACACACACACACATGCACCCACCCTCTCTTTCACACACACACACACACACACATGCACCCACCCTCTCTTTCACACACACACACACACACACACCACCCACCCTCTCTTTCCTCACACACAACACACACACACACACACACACACACACGCACCCACCCTCTCTTTCACACACACACACGCACCCACCCTCTCTTTCTCACACACACACACACGCACCCACCCTCTCTTTCACACACACACACACGCACCCACCCTCTCTTTCACACACACACACACACCCACCCTCTCTTTCACACACACACAACACTCACACCCACCCTCTCTTTCACACACACACACACACCCCACCCTCTCTTTCACACACACACACACCCCACCCTCTCTTTCACACACACACACAACGCACCCACCCTCTCTTTCCACACACACACACACACACGCACCCACCCTCTCTTTCACACACACACACACACACCACCCACCCTCTTTCACACACACACACACAACGCACCCACCCTCTCTTTCACACAAACACACACGCCCCCACCCTCTCTTTCACACACACACACACGCACCCACCCTCTCTTTCACACACACACACACGCACCCACCCTCTCTTCACACACACACACGCCACCCACCCTCTCTTTCACACACACACACACGCACCCACCCTCTCTCTCACACACACACACAGCACCCACCCTCTCTCCACACACACACACGCACCCACCCTCTCTTTCACACACACACAACGCACCCACCCTCTCTCTCACACACACACACGCACCCACCCTCTCTCTCACACACACACACGCACACCACCCTCTCTCTCACACACACACACGCACCCACCCTCTCTTTCACACACACACACGCACCCACCCTCTCTTTCACACACACACACACACACGCACCCACCCTCTCTTCACACACACACACACACACGCACCCACCCTCTTTCACACACACACACAACGCACCCACCCACCCTCTCTCACACACACACACACGCACACCACCCTCTCTCTCACACACACACACACACCCACCCTCTCTCTCACACACACACACACGCACCCACCCTCTCTTCTCACACACACACACACGCACCCACCCTCTCTTTCACACACACACACGCACCCACCCTCTCTCTCACACACCACACACGCACCCACCCTCTCTTTCACACACACACGCACCCACCCTCCTCTCTCACACACCACACACGCCCACCCTCTCTCCACACACACACACGCACCCACCCTCTCTCTCACACACACACACGCACCCACCCTCTCTCTCCACACACACACACGCACCCACACCTCTCTTTCACACACACACACGCACCCACCCTCTCTTTCACACACACACACGCACCCACACTCTCTTTCACACACACACACACGCACCCACCCTCTCTCTCACACACACACACGCACCCACCCTCCTCTCTCACACACACACACACGCACCCACCCTCTCTCTCACACACACACACGCACCCACCCTCTCTCTCACACACACACACGCACCCACCCTCTCTCTCACACACACACACACGCACCCACCCTCTCTTTCACACACACACACGCACCCACCCTCTCTTTCACACACACACACACACGCACCCACCCTCTCTTTCACACACACACACGCACCCACCCTCTCTTTCACACACACACACGCACCCACCCTCTCCTCACACACACACACGCACCCACCCTCTCTCTCACACACACACACGCCACCCACCCACTCTTTCACACACACACACACACACCCACCCTCTCTTTCACACACACACACACACGCACCCACCCTCTCTTCACACACACACACACGCACCCACCCTCTCTTTCACACACACACACACGCACCCACCCTCTCTTTCACACACACACACACGCACCCACCCTCTCTTTCA
>NC_054470.1:107358425-107373425 GCF_017639515.1 Carcharodon carcharias
CATGCACCCACCCTCTCTTTCACACACACACACACACACATGCACCCACCCTCTCTTTCACACACACACACACACATGCACCCACCCTCTCTTCACACACACACACGCACCCACCCACCCTCTCTTTCACACACACACACACGCACCCACCCTCTCTTTCACACACACACACACGCACCCACCCTCTCTTTCACACACACACACGCACCCTCCCTCTCTTTCACACACACACACGCACCCTCCCTCTCTTTCACACACACACACGCACCCTCCCTCTCTTTCACACACACACACACGCACCCTCCCTCTCTTTCACACACACACACGCACCCACCCTCTCTTTCACACAAACACACACGCACCCACCCTCTCTTTCACACACACACACACACACACACACACACACACTCACCACACACACACACACACACCACCCTCTCTTTCACACACACACACACACACACGCACCCACCCTCTCTTTCACACACACACACACCCACCCTCTCTTTCACACACACACACCACACCACCCTCTCTTTCACACACACACACGCACCCACCCCTCTCTTTCACACACACACACGCACCCACCCCCTCTCTTTCACACACACACACGCACCCTCCCTCTCTTTCACACACACACACACGCACCCTCCCTCTCTTTCACACACACACACGCACCCTCCCTCTCTTTCACACACACACACGCACCCACCCTCTCTTTCACACACACACACGCACCCACCCTCTCTTTCACACACACACACGCACCCACCCTCTCTTTCACACACACACACGCACCCACCCTCTCTTTCTCACACACACACACACACACACCCTCTCTTTTCACACACACACGCACCCCACCCCTCTCTCTCTACACACACACACACGCACACACGCACCCCCCGCACCCTCTCTTTCTCACACACACACACACACACGCACCCACCCTCTCTTTCACACACACACACACGCACCCACCCTCTCTTTCTCACACACACACACACACACACACCCACGCACCCACCCTCTCTTTCTCACACACACACACACACACACGCACCCACCCTCTCTTTCTCACACACATACACACGCACCCACCCTCTCTTTCTCACACACACACACACGCACCCACCCTCTCTTTCTCACACACACACACACGCACCCACCCTCTTTTCTCACACACACACACACGCACCCACCCTCTCTTTCACACACACACAAACACGCACCCACCCTCTCTTTCACACACACACACACACGCACCCACACCTCTCTT
Source organism: Carcharodon carcharias (assembly GCF_017639515.1). Classification (NCBI taxonomy): domain Eukaryota; kingdom Metazoa; phylum Chordata; class Chondrichthyes; order Lamniformes; family Lamnidae; genus Carcharodon; species Carcharodon carcharias. Next base: position 107,359,708 of record NC_054470.1, read on the forward strand.
TCTCACACACACACACACACGCACCCACCCTCTCTTTCTCACACACACACACACACGCACCCACCCTCTCTTTCTCACACACACACACCGCACCCACCCTCTCTTTCTCACACACACACACACACGCACCCACCCTCTCTTTCTCACACACACACACACACACGCACCCACCCTCTCTTTCTCACACACACACACACACTCCCCCCTCTTTCTCACACACACACACACACCACCCACCCTCTCTTTCTCACACACACACACACGCACCCACCCTCTCTTTCTCAAACACACACACACGCACCCACCCTCTCTTTCTCACACACACACACACGCACCCACCCTCTCTTTCTCACACACACACACACGCACCCACCCTCTCTTTCACACACACACACACACCCTCTCTTTCACACACACACACACACACACGCACCCACCCTCTCTTTCACACACACACACACACCCACCCTCTCTTTCACACACACACACACGCACCCACCCTCTCTTTCACACACACACACACGCACCCACCCTCTCTTTCACACACACACACACGCACCACCCTCTCTTTCACACACACACACACACACACCCTCTCTTTCACACACACACACACACACACCCAACCCTCTCTTTCACACACACACACACGCACCCACCCTCTTTCACACACACACACACCCACCCTCTCTTTCACACACACACACACACACCCACCCTCTCTTTCACACACACACACACCCACCCTCTCTTTCACACACACACACGCACCCACCCTCTCTTTCACACACACACACACACGCACCCACCCTCTCTTTCACACACACACACACGCACCCACCCTCTCTTTCACACACACACACACGCACCCACCCTCTCTTTCACACACACACACACACGCACCCACCCTCTCTTTCACACACACACACACACACGCACCCACCCTCTCTTTCACACACACACACACACGCACCCACCCTCTCTTTCACACACACACACACACACGCACCCACCCTCTCTTTCACACACACACACACGCACCCACCCTCTCTTTCACACACACACACACGCACCCACCCTCTCTTTCACACACACACACACGCACCCACCCTCTCTTTCACACACACACACACGCACCCACCCTCTCTTTCACACACACACACACACACACGCACCCACCCTCTCTTTCACACACACACACACACACACACGCACCCACCCTCTCTTTCACACACACACACACACACACGCACCCACCCTCTTTCACACACACACACACGCACCCACCCTCTCTTTCACTCACACACACACACACACACGCACCCACCCTCTCTTTCACACACACACACACACACGCACCCACCCTCTTTCACACACACACACACACACACACACACACGCACCCACCCTCTCTTTCACACACACACACACACACACGCACCCACCCTCTCTTTCACACACACACACACACACACACACACACACGCACACACCCTCTCTTTCACACACACACACACACACGCACCCACCCTCTCTTTCTCACACACACACACACACGCACCCACCCTCTCTTTCTCACACACACACACACACGCACCCACCCTCTCTTTCTCACACACACACACACACCACCCACCCTCTTTCTCACACACACACACACACGCACCCACCCTCTCTCTCACACACACACACGCACCCACCCTCTTTCTCACACACACACACACACGCACCCACCCTCTTTCTCACACACACACACACACGCACCCACCCTCTTTCTCACACACACACACACACGCACCCACCCTCTTTCTCACACACACACACACGCACCCACCCTCTCTTTCTCACACACACACACACGCACCCACCCTCTCTTTCTCACACACACACACACACGCACCCACCCTCTCTTTCTCACACACACACACACACACGCACCCACCCTCTCTTTCTCACACACACACACACACGCACCCACCCTCTCTTTCTCACACACACACACACGCACCCACCCTCTCTTTCTCACACACACACACGCACCCACCCTCTCTTTCTCACACACACACACACACGCACCCACCCTCTCTTTCTCACACACACACACACACGCACCCACCCTCTCTTTCTCACACACACACACACACACGCACCCACCCTCTCTTTCTCACACACACACACACACACGCACCCACCCTCTCTTTCTCACACACACACACACACACGCACCCACCCTCTCTTTCACACACACACACACACACGCACCCACCCTCTCTTTCTCACACACACACACACACACGCACCCACCCTCTCTTTCTCACACACACACACACACACGCACCCACCCTCTCTTTCTCACACACACACACACACACACGCACCCACCCTCTCTTTCTCACACACACACACACACACGCACCCACCCTCTCTTTCTCACACACACACACACACGCACCCACCCTCTCTTTCTCACACACACACACACACGCACCCACCCTCTCTTTCTCACACACACACACACACGCACCCACCCTCTCTTTCTCACACACACACACACGCACCCACCCTCTCTTTCTCACACACACACACACACGCACCCACCCTCTCTTTCTCACACACACACACACACACGCACCCACCCTCTCTTTCTCACACACACACACACACACACGCACCCACCCTCTCTTTCTCACACACACACACACACGCACCCACCCTCTCTTTCTCACACACACACACACACACACCCACCCTCTCTTTCTCACACACACACACACACGCACCCACCCTCTCTTTCTCACACACACACACACACGCACCCACCCTCTCTTTCTCACACACACACACACACGCACCCACCCTCTCTTTCTCACACACACACACACACGCACCCACCCTCTCTTTCTCACACACACACACACACGCACCCACCCTCTCTTTCTCACACACACACACACACGCACCCACCCTCTCTTTCTCACACACACACACACACGCACCCACCCTCTCTTTCTCACACACACACACACACGCACCCACCCTCTCTTTCTCACACACACACACACACGCACCCACCCTCTCTTTCACACACACACACACACACGCACCCACCCTCTCTTTCTCACACACACACACACGCACCCACCCTCTCTTTCTCACACACACACACACACGCACCCACCCTCTCTTTCTCACACACACACACACACGCACCCACCCTCTCTTTCTCACACACACACACACACGCACCCACCCTCTCTTTCTCACACACACACACACACGCACCCACCCTCTCTTTCTCACACACACACACACACGCACCCACCCTCTCTTTCTCACACACACACACACACACACGCACCCACCCTCTCTTTCTCACACACACACACACACACACACACACGCACCCACCCTCTCTTTCTCACACACACACACACACACGCACCCACCCTCTCTTTCACACACACACACACACACACGCACCCACCCTCTCTTTCTCACACACACACACACACACACGCACCCACCCTCTCTTTCTCACACACACACACACACACGCACCCACCCTCTCTTTCTCACACACACACACACACACGCACCCACCCTCTCTTTCTCACACACACACACACGCACCCACCCTCTCTTTCTCACACACACACACACGCACCCACCCTCTCTTTCTCACACACACACACACACGCACCCACCCTCTCTTTCTCACACACACACACACACGCACCCACCCTCTCTTTCTCACACACACACACACACACACGCACCCACCCTCTCTTTCTCACACACACACACACACACACGCACCCACCCTCTCTTTCTCACACACACACACACACGCACCCACCCTCTCTTTCTCACACACACACACACACGCACCCACCCTCTCTTTCTCACACAAACACACACGCACCCACCCTCTCTTTCTCACACACACACACACGCACCCACCCTCTCTTTCTCACACACACACACACGCACCCACCCTCTCTTTCTCACACACACACACACGCACCCACCCTCTCTTTCTCACACACACACACACGCACCCACCCTCTCTTTCTCACACACACAACCACGCACCCACCCTCTCTTTCTCACACACACACCACGCACCCACCCTCTCTTTCTCACACACACCCACGCACCCACCCTCTCTTTCTCACACACACACACACACGCACCCACCCTCTCTTTCTCACACACACACCCACGCACCCACCCTCTCTTTCTCACACACACACCCACGCACCCACCCTCTCTTTCTCACACACACACACACGCACCCACCCTCTCTTTCTCACACACACACACACGCACCCACCCTCTCTTTCTCACACACACACACACGCACCCACCCTCTCTTTCTCACACACACACCCACGCACCCACCCTCTCTTTCTCACACACACACCCACGCACCCACCCTCTCTTTCTCACACACACACCCACGCACCCACCCTCTCTTTCTCACACACACACACACGCACCCACCCTCTCTTTCTCACACACACACACCACGCACCCACCCTCTCTTTCTCACACACACACACCCACGCACCCACCTCTCTTTCTCACACACACACCCACCCTCTCTTTCTCACACACACACCCACGCACCCACCCTCTCTTTCTCACACACACACACACGCACCCACCCTCTCTTTCTCACACACACACCCACGCACCCACCCTCTCTTTCTCACACACACACCCACGCACCCACCCTCTCTTTCTCACACACACACCCACGCACCCACCCTCTCTTTCTCACACACACACACACGCACCCACCCTCTCTTTCTCACACACACACACACGCACCCACCCTCTCTTTCTCACACACACACACACGCACCCACCCTCTCTTTCTCACACACGCACACACGCACCCACCCTCTCTTTCTCACACACACACACACGCACCCACCCTCTCTTTCTCACACACACACACACGCACCCACCCTCTCTTTCTCACACACACACACACGCACCCACCCTCTCTTTCTCACACACACAACAACGCACCCACCCTCTCTTTCTCACACACACACACACGCACCCACCCTCTCTTTCTCACACACACACACACGCACACACGCACCCACCCTCTCTTTCTCACACACACACACACACACGCACCCACCCTCTCTTTCACACACACACACACACGCACCCACCCTCTCTTTCACACACACACACACACACACACACACCCACCCTCTCTTTCTCACACACACACACACACACGCACCCACCCTCTCTTTCTAACACACACACACACACACACACGCACCCACCCTCTCTTTCTCACACACACACACACACACACACACACACACACACGCACCCACCCTCTCTTTCTCACACACACACACACGCACCCACCCTCTCTTTCTCACACACACACACACGCACCCACCCTCTCTTTCTCACACACACACACACACGCACCCACCCTCTCTTTCTCACACACACACACACGCACCCACCCTCTCTTTCTCACACACACACACACGCACCCACCCTCTCTTTCTCACACACACACACACGCACCCACCCTCTCTTTCTCACACACACACACACGCACCCACCCTCTCTTTCTCACACACACACACACGCACCCACCCTCTCTTTCTCACACACACACACACACGCACCCACCCTCTCTTTCTCACACACACACACGCACCCACCCTCTCTTTCTCACACACACACACACACGCACCCACCCTCTTTTTCTCAAACACACACACACGCACCCACCCTCTCTTTCTCACACACACACACACGCACCCACCCTCTCTTTCTCACACACACACACACACGCACCCACCCTCTCTTTCTCACACACACACACACGCACCCACCCTCTCTTTCTCACACACACACACACGCACCCACCCTCTCTTTCTCACACACACACACACGCACCCACCCTCTCTTTCTCACACACACACACACGCACCCACCCTCTCTTTCTCACACACACACACGCACCCACCCTCTCTTTCTCACACACACACACACGCACCCACCCTCTCTTTCTCACACACACACACACACACGCACCCACCCTCTCTTTCTCACACACACACACACGCACCCACCCTCTCTTTCTCACACACACACACACACACGCACCCACCCTCTTTCTCACACACACACACACACGCACCCACCCTCTCTTTCTCACACACACACACACACACGCACCCACCCTCTCTTTCTCACACACACACACACACGCACACACCCTCTCTTTCTCACACACACACACACACGCACCCACCCTCTCTTTCTCACACACACACACACACGCACCCACCCTCTCTTTCTCACACACACACACACACGCACCCACCCTCTCTTTCTCACACACACACACACACACGCACCCACCCTCTCTTTCTCACACACACACACACACGCACCCACCCTCTCTTTCTCACACACACACACACACACGCACCCACCCTCTCTTTCTCACACACACACACACACACGCACCCACCCTCTCTTTCTCACACACACACACACACGCACCCACCCTCTCTTTCTCACACACACACACACACACACGCACCCACCCTCTCTTTCTCACACACACACACACACACACGCACCCACCCTCTCTTTCTCACACACACACACACACACGCACCCACCCTCTCTTTCTCACACACACACACACACACACACGCACCCACCCTCTCTTTCTCACACACACACACACACGCACCCACCCTCTCTTTCTCACACACACACACACACACACGCACCCACCCTCTCTTTCTCACACACACACACACGCACCCACCCTCTCTTTCTCACACACACACACACACGCACCCACCCTCTCTTTCTCACACACACACACACACGCACCCACCCTCTCTTTCTCACACACACACACACGCACCCACCCTCTCTTTCTCACACACACACACACACACGCACCCACCCTCTCTTTCTCACACACACACACACACGCACCCACCCTCTCTTTCTCACACACACACACACACGCACCCACCCTCTCTTTCTCACACACACACACACACGCACCCACCCTCTCTTTCTCACACACACACACACACGCACCCACCCTCTCTTTCTCACACACACACACACACGCACCCACCCTCTCTTTCTCACACACACACACACACGCACCCACCCTCTCTTTCTCACACACACACACACACGCACCCACCCTCTCTTTCTCACACACACACACACACGCACCCACCCTCTCTTTCTCACACACACACACACACGCACCCACCCTCTCTTTCTCACACACACACACACACGCACCCACCCTCTCTTTCTCACACACACACACACACGCACCCACCCTCTCTTTCTCACACACACACACACACACACGCACCCACCCTCTCTTTCTCACACACACACACACACACACGCACCCACCCTCTCTTTCTCACACACACACACACACACACGCACCCACCCTCTCTTTCTCACACACACACACACACACACACGCACCCACCCTCTCTTTCTCACACACACACACACACACGCACCCACCCTCTCTTTCTCACACACACACACACACACGCACCCACCCTCTCTTTCTCACACACACACACACACACACACTCCCCCCTCTCTTTCTCACACACACACACACACTCCCCCCTCTCTTTCTCACACACACACACACACTCCCCCCCTCTCTTTCTCACACACACACACACACGCACCCACCCTCTCTTTCACACACACACACACACACGCACCCACCCTCTCTTTCTCACACACACACACACACACACGCACCCACCCTCTCTTTCTCACACACACACACACACACGCACCCACCCTCTCTTTCTCACACACACACACACACACGCACCCACCCTCTCTTTCTCACACACACACACACACGCACCCACCCTCTCTTTCTCACACACACACACACACGCACCCACCCTCTCTTTCTCACACACACACACACACGCACCCACCCTCTCTTTCTCACACAAACACACACGCACCCACCCTCTCTTTCTCACACACACACACACGCACCCACCCTCTCTTTCTCACACACACACACACGCACCCACCCTCTCTTTCTCACACACACACACACGCACCCACCCTCTCTTTCTCACACACACACCACGCACCCACCCTCTCTTTCTCACACACACACCACGCACCCACCCTCTCTTTCTCACACACACACCCACGCACCCACCCTCTCTTTCTCACACACACACACACGCACCCACCCTCTCTTTCTCACACACACACCCACGCACCCACCCTCTCTTTCTCACACACACACCCACGCACCCACCCTCTCTTTCTCACACACACACACCCACGCACCCACCCTCTCTTTCTCACACACACACACACGCACCCACCCTCTCTTTCTCACACACACACCCACGCACCCACCCTCTCTTTCTCACACACACACCCACGCACCCACCCTCTCTTTCTCACACACACACCCACGCACCCACCCTCTCTTTCTCACACACACACACACGCACCCACCCTCTCTTTCTCACACACACACACACGCACCCACCCTCTCTTTCTCACACACACACACACACGCACCCACCCTCTCTTTCTCACACACACACACACGCACCCACCCTCTCTTTCTCACACACACACACACGCACCCACCCTCTCTTTCTCACACACACACACACGCACCCACCCTCTCTTTCTCACACACACACACACACGCACCCACCCTCTCTTTCTCACACACACACACACACGCACCCACCCTCTCTTTCTCACACACACACACACACGCACCCACCCTCTCTTTCTCACACACACACACGCACCCACCCTCTCTTTCTCACACACACACACACACGCACCCACCCTCTCTTTCTCACACACACACACACACACGCACCCACCCTCTCTTTCTCACACACACACACACACGCACCCACCCTCTCTTTCTCACACACACACACACACGCACCCACCCTCTCTTTCTCACACACACACACACACGCACCCACCCTCTCTTTCTCACACACACACACACACGCACCCACCCTCTCTTTCTCACACACACACACACACGCACCCACCCTCTCTTTCTCACACACACACACACACGCACCCACCCTCTCTTTCTCACACACACACACACACGCACCCACCCTCTCTTTCTCACACACACACACACACGCACCCACCCTCTCTTTCTCACACACACACACACACGCACCCACCCTCTCTTTCTCACACACACACACACACGCACCCACCCTCTCTTTCTCACACACACACACACACGCACCCACCCTCTCTTTCTCACACACACACACACACGCACCCACCCTCTCTTTCTCACACACACACACACACACGCACCCACCCTCTCTTTCTCACACACACACACACACACGCACCCACCCTCTCTTTCTCACACACACACACACACGCACCCACCCTCTCTTTCTCACACACACACACACACGCACCCACCCTCTCTTTCTCACACACACACACACACACGCACCCACCCTCTCTTTCTCACACACACACACACACACGCACCCACCCTCTCTTTCTCACACACACACACACACGCACCCACCCTCTCTTTCTCACACACACACACACACGCACCCACCCTCTCTTTCTCACACACACACACACACGCACCCACCCTCTCTTTCTCACACACACACACACGCACCCACCCTCTCTTTCTCACACACACACACACACGCACCCACCCTCTTTCTCACACACACACACACACGCACCCACCCTCTCTTTCTCACACACACACACACACGCACCCACCCTCTCTTTCTCACACACACACACACACGCACCCACCCTCTCTTTCTCACACACACACACACACGCACCCACCCTCTCTTTCTCACACACACACACACACGCACCCACCCTCTCTTTCTCACACACACACACACACGCACCCACCCTCTCTTTCTCACACACACACACACACGCACCCACCCTCTCTTTCTCACACACACACACACACACACCCACCCTCTCTTTCTCACACACACACACACGCACCCACCCTCTCTTTCTCACACACACACACACACGCACCCACCCTCTCTTTCTCACACACACACACACACACACGCACCCACCCTCTCTTTCTCACACACACACACACACACGCACCCACCCTCTCTTTCTCACACACACACACACACGCACCCACCCTCTCTTTCTCACACACACACACACACACACACGCACCCACCCTCTCTTTCTCACACACACACACACACACACGCACCCACCCTCTCTTTCTCACACACACACACACACACACGCACCCACCCTCTCTTTCTCACACACACACACACACGCACCCACCCTCTCTTTCTCACACACACACACACGCACCCACCCTCTCTTTCTCACACACACACACACACGCACCCACCCTCTCTTTCTCACACACACACACACACACGCACCCACCCTCTCTTTCTCACACACACACACACACGCACCCACCCTCTCTTTCTCACACACACACACACACGCACCCACCCTCTCTTTCTCACACACACACACACACGCACCCACCCTCTCTTTCTCACACACACACACACACGCACCCACCCTCTCTTTCTCACACACACACACACGCACCCACCCTCTCTTTCTCACACACACACACACACGCACCCACCCTCTCTTTCTCACACACACACACACACGCACCCACCCTCTCTTTCTCACACACACACACACACGCACCCACCCTCTCTTTCTCACACACACACACACGCACCCACCCTCTCTTTCTCACACACACACACACACGCACCCACCCTCTCTTTCTCACACACACACACACACGCACCCACCCTCTCTTTCTCACACACACACACACGCACCCACCCTCTCTTTCTCACACACACACACACACGCACCCACCCTCTCTTTCTCACACACACACACACACCCACCCTCTCTTTCTCACACACACACACACACGCACCCACCCTCTCTTTCTCACACACACACACACACGCACCCACCCTCTCTTTCTCACACACACACACACACGCACCCACCCTCTCTTTCTCACACACACACACACACGCACCCACCCTCTCTTTCTCACACACACACACACACGCACCCACCCTCTCTTTCTCACACACACACACACACGCACCCACCCTCTCTTTCTCACACACACACACACACGCACCCACCCTCTCTTTCTCACACACACACACACACGCACCCACCCTCTCTTTCTCACACACACACACACACACACACCACCCACCCTCTCTTTCTCACACACACACACACACGCACCCACCCTCTCTTTCTCACACACACACACACACACGCACCCACCCTCTCTTTCTCACACACACACACACACGCACCCACCCTCACTTTCACACACACACACACACACACGCACCCACCCTCTCTTTCTCACACACACACACACACACGCACCCACCCTCTCTTTCTCACACACACACACACACACACGCACCCACCCTCTCTTTCTCACACACACACACACACACGCACCCACCCTCTCTTTCTCACACACACACACACACACACGCACCCACCCTCTCTTTCTCACACACACACACACACACGCACCCACCCTCTCTATCTCACACACACACACACACGCACCCACCCTCTCTTTCTCACACACACACACACACACACACCCACCCTCTCTTTCTCACACACACACACACACGCACCCACCCTCTCTTTCACACACACACACACACACACGCACCCACCCTCTCTTTCTCACACACACACACACACACACGCACCCACCCTCTCTTTCTCACACACACACACACACACACGCACCCACCCTCTCTTTCTCACACACACACACACACACACGCACCCACCCTCTCTTTCACACACACACACACACACGCACCCACCCTCTCTTTCTCACACACACACACACACACGCACCCACCCTCTCTTTCTCACACACACACACACACGCACCCACCCTCTCTTTCTCACACACACACACACACACACACCCACCCTCTCTTTCTCACACACACACACACACGCACCCACCCTCTCTTTCACACACACACACACACACGCACCCACCCTCTCTTTCTCACACACACACACACACACACGCACCCACCCTCTCTTTCTCACACACACACACACACACACGCACCCACCCTCTCTTTCTCACACACACACACACACACGCACCCACCCTCTCTTTCTCACACACACACACACACGCACCCACCCTCTCTTTCTCACACACACACACACGCGCACCCACCCTCTCTTTCTCACACAAACACACACGCACCCACCCTCTCTTTCTCACACACACACACACGCACCCACCCTCTCTTTCTCACACACACACACACGCACCCACCCTCTCTTTCTCACACACACACACACGCACCCACCCTCTCTTTCTCACACACACACCACGCACCCACCCTCTCTTTCTCACACACACACCCACGCACCCACCCTCTCTTTCTCACACACACACACACGCACCCACCCTCTCTTTCTCACACACACACCCACGCACCCACCCTCTTTCTCACACACACACCCACGCACCCACCCTCTCTTTCTCACACACACACCCACGCACCCACCCTCTCTTTCTCACACACACACCCACGCACCCACCCTCTCTTTCTCACACACACACCCACGCACCCACCCTCTCTTTCTCACACACACACCCACGCACCCACCCTCTCTTTCTCACACACACACCCACGCACCCACCCTCTCTTTCTCACACACACACCCACGCACCCACCCTCTCTTTCTCACACACACACCCACGCACCCACCCTCTCTTTCTCACACACACACACACGCACCCACCCTCTCTTTCTCACACACACACCCACGCACCCACCCTCTCTTTCTCACACACACACACACGCACCCACCCTCTCTTTCTCACACACACACCCACCCTCTCTTTCTCACACACACACCCACGCACCCACCCTCTCTTTCTCACACACACACACACACGCACCCACCCTCTCTGTCTCACACACACACACACGCTCCCACCCTCTCTTTCTCACACACACACACACGCACCCACCCTCTCTTTCTCACACACACACACACGCACCCACCCTCTCTTTCTCACACACACACACACGCACCCACCCTCTCTTTCTCACACACACACACACGCACCCACCCTCTCTTTCTCACACACACACACACTCACCCACCCTCTCTTTCTCACACACACACACGCACCCACCCTCTCTCACACACACACACACGCACCCACCCTCTCTTTCACACACACACACACACGCACACACGCACCCACCCTCTCTTTCTCACACACACACACACACACGCACCCACCCTCTCTTTCACACACACACACACGCACCCACCCTCTCTTTCTCACACACACACACACACACACACACACACACGCACCCACCCTCTCTTTCTCACACACACACACACGCACCCACCCTCTCTTTCTCACACACACACACACACACACACACACACACACACACACACACACACACACACGCACCCACCCTCTCTTTCTCACACACACACACACACACACACACACACGCACCCACCCTCTCTTTCTCACACACACACACACGCACCCACCCTCTCTTTCT
>NC_054470.1:107378425-107380925 GCF_017639515.1 Carcharodon carcharias
CTCTTTCACACACACACACGCACCCACCCTCTCTTTCACACACACACACGCACCCACCCTCTCTTTCACACACACACACACGCACCCACCCTCTCTTTCACACACACACACACGCACCCACCCTCTCTTTCACACACACACACGCACCCACCCTCTCTTTCACACACACACACACGCACCCACCCTCTCTTTCACACACACACACGCACCCACCCTCTCTTTCACACACACACACGCACCCACCCTCTCTTTCACACACACACACGCACCCACCCTCTCTTTCACACACACACACGCACCCACCCTCTCTTTCACACACACACACAGCACCCACCCTCTCTTTCACACACACACACGCACCCACCCTCTCTTTCACACACACACACGCACCCACCCTCTCTTTCACACACACACACACGCACCCACCCTCTCTTTCACACACACACACCCACACACACACACACACACACGCACACACACACACACCCTCTCTTTCACACACACACACACACGCACCCACCCTCTCTTTCACACACACACACACGCACCCACCCTCTCTTTCACACACACACACACGCACCCACCCTCTCTTTCACACACACACACACGCACCCACCCTCTCTTTCACACACACACACACACACGCACCCACCCTCTCTTTCACACACACACACACACACACGCACCCACCCTCTCTTTCACACACACACACACACACACGCACCCACCCTCTCTTTCTCACACACACACACACGCACCCACCCTCTCTTTCTCACACACACACACACGCACCCACCCTCTCTTTCTCAAACACACACACACGCACCCACCCTCTCTTTCTCACACACACACACGCACCCACCCTCTCTTTCTCACACACACACACACGCACCCACCCTCTCTTTCTCACACACACACACACGCACCCACCCTCTCTTTCTCACACACACACACACGCACCCACCCTCTCTTTCTCACACACACACACACGCACCCACCCTCTCTTTCTCACACACACACACGCACCACCCACCCCTCTTTTCTCACACACACACACACACGCACCCACCCTCTCTTTCTCACACACACACACACACACGCACCCACCCTCTCTTTCACACACACACACACGCACCCACCCTCTCTTTCTCACACACACACACACACACACACACACACACGCACCCACCCTCTCTTTCTCACACACACACACACGCACCCACCCTCTCTTTCACACACACACACACACGCACCCACCCTCTCTTTCTCACACACACACACACACGCACCCACCCTCTCTTTCTCACACACACACACACGCACCCACCCTCTCTTTCTCACACACACACACACGCACCCACCCTCTCTTTCTCACACACACACACACACGCACCCACCCTCTCTTTCTCACACACACACACACACGCACCCACCCTCTCTTTCTCACACACACACACACACGCACCCACCCTCTCTTTCTCACACACACACACACGCACCCACCCTCTCTTTCTCACACACACACACACACGCACCCACCCTCTCTTTCTCACACACACACACACACGCACCCACCCTCTCTTTCTCACACACACACACACACGCACCCACCCTCTCTTTCTCACACACACACACACACGCACCCACCCTCTCTTTCTCACACACACACACACACTCCCCCCTCTCTCTCTTACACACACACACACACACACTCCCCCCTCTCTCTCTTACACACACACACACACACACGCACCCACCCTCTCTTTCTCACACACACACACACACACACGCACCCACCCTCTCTTTCTCACACACACACACACACGCACCCACCCTCTCTTTCTCACACACACACACACACGCACCCACCCTCTCTTTCTCACACACACACACACACACGCACCCACCCTCTCTTTCTCACACACACACACACACACGCACCCACCCTCTCTTTCTCACACACACACACACACGCACCCACCCTCTCTTTCTCACACACACACACACGCACCCACCCTCTCTTTCTCACACACACACACACACGCACCCACCCTCTCTTTCTCACACACACACACACACGCACCCACCCTCTCTTTCTCACACACACACACACACGCACCCACCCTCTCTTTCTCACACACACACACACACACACACGCACCCACCCTCTCTTTCTCACACACACACACACACACACGCACCCACCCTCTCTTTCTCACACACACACACACACGCACCCACCCTCTCTTTCTCACACACACACACACACGCACCCACCCTCTCTTTCTCACACACACACACACGCACCCACCCTCTCTTTCTCACACACACACACACGCACCCACCCTCTCTTTCACACACACACACACACGCACCCACCCTCTCTTTCTCACACACACACACACGCACCCACCCTCTCTTTCTCACACACACACACACGCACCCACCCTCTCTTTCTCACACACACACACACGCACCCACCCTCTCTTTCTCACACACA
>NC_054470.1:107385925-107390925 GCF_017639515.1 Carcharodon carcharias
GCACCCTCTCTTTCACACACACACACGCACCCTCTCTTTCACACACACACACACACACACACACACACGCACCCACCCTCTCTTTCACACACACACACACGCACCCACCCTCTCTTTTCACACACACACACGCACCCACCCTCTCTTTCACACACACACACACACCCACCCTCTCTTTCACACACACACACACGCACCCACCCTCTCTTTCACACACACACACGCACCCACCCTCTCTTTCACACACACACACACGCACCCACCCTCTCTTTCACACACACACACACGCACCCACCCTCTCTTTCACACACACACACACGCACCCACCCTCTCTTTCACACACACACACACGCACCCACCCTCTCTTTCACACACACACACGCACCCACCCTCTCTTTCACACACACACACGCACCCTCCCTCTCTTTCACACACACACACACGCACCCACCCTCTCTTTCACACACACACACGCACCCACACTCTCTTTCACACACACACACGCACCCACCCTCTCTTTCACACACACACACGCACCCACCCTCTCTTTCACACACACACACGCACCCACCCTCTCTTTCACACACACACACGCACCCACCCTCTCTTTCACACACACACACGCACCCACCCTCTCTTTCACACACACACACACGCACCCACCCTCTCTTTCACACACACACACGCACCCACCCTCTCTTTCACACACACACACACACCACCCACCCTCTCTTTCACACACACACACACACACCCCCCTCTCTTTCACACACACACACGCACCCACCCTCTCTTTCACACACACACACACACCCACCCTCTCTTTCACACACACACACGCACCCACCCTCTCTTTCACACACACACACGCACCCACCCTCTCTTTCACACACACACACGCACCCACCCTCTCTTTCACACACACACACGCACCCACCCTCTCTTTCACACACACACACACACACCACCCTCTCTTTCACACACACACACGCACCCACCCTCTCTTTCACACACACACACGCACCCACCCTCTCTTTCACACACACACACGCACCCTCCCTCTCTTTCACACACACACACACACCCACCCTCTCTTTCACACACACACACACGCACCCACCCTCTCTTTCACACACACACACACACGCACCCACCCTCTCTTTCACACACACACACACACCACCCTCTCTTTCACACACACACACACACGCACCCACCCTCTCTTTCACACACACACACACGCACCCCCCCTCTCTTTCACACACACACACGCACCCACCCTCTCTTTCACACACACACACGCACCCACCCTCTCTTTCACACACACACACACACACACACACACACACACGCACCCACCCTCTCTTTCACACACACACACACACACACGCACCCACCCTCTCTTTCACACACACACACACGCACCCACCCTCTCTTTCACACACACACACACGCACCCACCCTCTCTTTCACACACACACACACGCACCCACCCTCTCTTTCACACACACACACACGCACCCACTCTCTCTTTCACACACACACACACGCACCCACTCTCTCTTTCACACACACACACACACCCACTCTCTCTTTCACACACACACACGCACCCACTCTCTCTCTCACACACACACACCCACCCACCCTCTCTTTCACACACACACACACGCACCCACCCTCTCTTTCACACACACACACACACACCACCCTCTCTTTCACACACACACACACACCCACATCTCTTTCACACACACACACACACCACCCACCTCTCTTTCACACACACACACGCACCCACCCTCTCTTTCACACACACACACGCACCCACCCTCTCTTTCACACACACACACGCACCCTCCCTCTCTTTCACACACACACACGCACCCACCCTCTCTTTCACACACACACACACGCACCCACCCTCTCTTTCACACACACACACACGCACCCACCCTCTCTTTCACACACACACACGCACCCACCCTCTCTTTCACACACACACACGCACCCACCCTCTTTCACACACACACACGCACACACGCACCCACCCTCTCTTTCACACACACACACGCACCCACCCTCTCTTTCACACACACACACACACACACCCTCTCTTTCACACACACACACTAACCCTCACTCTCTTTCACACACACACACACACACACACACTCTCTTTCACACACACACACGCACCCACCCTCTCTTTCACACACACACACACACACACACACACACGCACCCAACCCTTTCACACACACACACACACACGCACCCACCCTCTCTTTCACACACACACACACGCACCCACCCTCTCTTTCACACACACACACACACGCACCCACCCTCTCTTTCACACACACACACACACGCACCCACCCTCTCTTTCACACACACACACACGCACCCACCCTCTCTTTCACACACACACACACGCACCCACCCTCTCTTTCACACACACACACACACACACACACACGCACCCACCCTCTCTTTCACACACACACACCCACCCTCTCTTTCACACACACACGCACCCACCCTCTCTTTCACACACACACACGCACCCACCCTCTCTTTCACACACACACACCCACCCTGTCTGTCACACACACGCACCCACCCTCTCTTTCACACACACGCACCCACCCTCTCTTTCACACACACACACGCACCCTCTCTTTCACACACACACACGCACCCTCTCTTTCACACACACACACGCACCCTCTCTTTCACACACACACACACGCACCCTCTCTTTCACACACACACACGCACCCTCTCTTTCACACACATACACACACACACACGTACCCTCTCTTTCACACACACACACGCACCCACCCTCTCTTTAACACACACACACACACACGCACCCTCTCTTTCACACACACACACGCACCCTCTGTTTCACACACACACACGCACCCTCTCTTTCACACACACACACGCACCCACCCTCTCTTTCACACACACACACGCACCCTCTCTTTCACACACACACACACACACACACACACGCACCCACCCTCTCTTTCACACACACACACGCACCCACCCTCTCTTTCACACACACACACGCACCCACCCTCTCTTTCACACACACACACGCACCCACCCTCTATTTCACACACACACACGCACCCACCCTCTCTTTCACACACACACACGCACCCACCCTCTCTTTCACACACACACACGCACCCACCCTCTCTTTCACACACACACACACGCACCCACCCTCTCTTTCACACACACACACGCACGCACCCACCCTCTTTCACACACACACACACACGCACCCACCCTCTCTTTCACACACACACACGCACCCACCCTCTCTTTCACACACACACGCACCCTCTCTTTCACACACACACACTCTCTTTCACACACACACGCACCCTCTCTTTCACACACACACACACGCACCCACCCTCTCTTTCACACACACACACACACGCACCCACCCTCTCTTTCACACACACACACACGCACCCACCCTCTCTTTCACACACACACACACACACACACCCTCTCTTTCACACACACACACGCACCCACCCTCTCTTTCACACACACACACACACACACACGCACCCACCCTCTCTTTCACACACACACACACACGCACCCACCCTCTCTTTCACACACACACACACACGCACCCACCCTCTCTTTCACACACACACACCAACCCTCTCTTTCACACACACACACACGCACCCACCATCTCTTTCACACACACACACACACACACACACACGCACCCACCCTCTCTTTCACACACACACACACACGCACCCACCCTCTCTTTCACACACACACACACACACACACCCTCTCTTTCACACACACACACACACACACACGCACCCACCCTCTCTTTCACACACACACACACACACACACACACACGCACCCACCCTCTCTTTCACACTCACACACACACACACACACACACGCACCCACCCTCTCTTTCACACACACACACGCACCCACCCTCTCTTTCACACACACACACACGCACCCACCCTCTCTTTCACACACACACACGCACCCACCCTCTCTTTCACACACACACACGCACCCACCCTCTCTTTCACACACACACACACACCCACCCTCTCTTTCACACACACACACACACCCACTCTCTCTTTCACACACACACACACACACACACTCTCTCTTTCACACACACACACACGCACCCACCCTCTCTTTCACACACACACACGCACCCACCCTCTCTTTCACACACACACACGCACCCACCCTCTCTTTCACACACACACACGCACCCACCCTCTCTTTCACACACACACACGCACCCACCCTCTCTTTCACACACACACACACGCACCCACCCTCTCTTTCACACACACACACACACGCACCCACCCTCTCTTTCACACACACACACGCACCCACCCTCTCTTTCACACACACACACACACACACCCTCTCTTTCACACACACACACGCACCCACCCTCTCTTTCACACACACACACACGCACCCACCCTCTCTTTCACACACAGACACGCACCCACCCTCTCTTTCACACACACACACGCACCCACCCTCTCTTTCACACACACACACGCACCCACCCTCTCTTTCACACACACACACACGCACCCACCCTCTCTTTCACACACACACACGCACCCACCCTCTCTTTCACACACACACACACGCACCCACCCTCTCTTTCACACACACACACGCACCCACCCTCTCTTTCACACACACACACGCACCCACCCTCTCTTTCACACACACACACGCACCCACCCTCTCTTTCACACACACACACGCACCCACCCTCTCTTTCACACACACACACGCACCCACCCTCTCTTTCACACACACACACACACCCACCCTCTCTTTCACACACACACACGCACCCACCCTCTCTTTCACACACACACACGCACCCACCCTCTCTTTCACACACACACACACGCACACACACACACACACAC
>NC_054470.1:107398425-107408425 GCF_017639515.1 Carcharodon carcharias
ACACACACACACACGCACCCACCCTCTCTTTCACACACACACACACGCACCCACCCTCTCTTTCACACACACACACACACGCACCCACCCTCTCTTTCACACACACACACGCATCCACCCTCTCTTTCACACACACACGCACACACACACGCACCCACCCTGTCTTTCACACACACACACACACAAGCACACACACAAGCACCCAACCTCTCTTTCACACACACACACACACACGCACCCACCCTCTCCTTCACACACACACACGCACCCACCCTCTCTTTCACACACACACACACACACACACGCACCCACCCTCTCTTTCACACACACACACACACGCACCCACCCTCTCTTTCACACACACACACACACGCACCCACCCTCTCTTTCACACACACACACACACACACACACACACACACACCCACCCTCTCTTTCACACACACACACACACACCCACCCTCTCTTTCACACACACACACACGCACCCACCCTCTCTTTCACACACACACACACGCACCCACTCTCTCTCTTTCACACACACACACACGCACCCACTCTCTTTCACACACACACACACACACGCACCCACTCTCTCTTTCACACACACACACACGCACCCACTCTCTCTTTCACACACACACACACAGGAACCCACCCTCTCTTTCACACACACACGCACCCACCCTCTCTTTCACACACACACACACGCACCCACCCTCTCTTTCACACACACACACACGCACACCACCCTCTCTTTCACACACACACACACGCACCCACCCTCTCTTTCACACACACACACACACACACGCACCCACCTCTCTTTCACACACACACACACACACCCTCCCTCTCTTTCACACACACACACACACGCACCCTCCCTCTCTTTCACACACACACACACGCACCCACCCTCTCTTTCACACACACACACACGCACCCTCCCTCTCTTTCACACACACACACACGCACCCACCCTCTCTTTCACACACACACACACGCACCCACCCTCTCTTTCACACACACACACGCACCCACCCTCTCTTTCACACACACACACACACACACTCACCCTCCCTCTCTTTCACACACACACACACACCCCACCACTCTCTCACACACACACACACACACACACACACACACACACACCACACTCACACACACACACACACACACACACACCACCCACTCACACACACACACACACAACACCCACCCACCCTCTTTCACACACACACACGCACCCACCCTCTCTTTCACACACACACACACACGCACCCACCCTCTCTTTCACACACACACACACACGCACCCACCCTCTCTTTCACACACACACACACACGCACCCACCCTCTCTTTCACACACACACACACACACACCCACCCTCTCTTTCACACACACACACACACGCACCCACTCTCTCTTTCACACACACACACACACGCACCCACCCTCTCTTTCACACACACACACACACGCACCCACCCTCTCTTTCACACACACACACACACCCACCCTCTCTTTCACACACACACACGCACCCACCCTCTCTTTCACACACACACACACGCACCCACCCTCTCTTTCACACACACACACGCACCCACCCTCTCTTTCACACACACACACGCACCCACCCTCTCTTTCACACACACACACACGCACCCACCCTCTCTTTCACACACACACACACGCACCCACCCTCTCTTTCACACACACACACACGCACCCACCCTCTCTTTCACACACACACACACGCACCCACCCTCTCTTTCACACACACACACACCCACCCTCTCTTTCACACACACACACACACACGCACCCACCCTCTCTTTCACACACACACACACACATGCACCCACCCTCTCTTTCACACACACACACACACACGCACCCACCCTCTCTTTCACACACACACACACACACGCACCCACCCTCTCTTTCACACACACACACACACACACACCCACCCTCTCTTTCACACACACACACACACGCACCCACCCTCTCTTTCACACACACACACACACGCACCCACCCTCTCTTTCACACACACACACGCACCCACCCTCTCTTTCACACACACACACGCACCCACCCTCTCTTTCACACACACACACACACGCACCCACCCTCTCTTTCACACACACACACACGCACCCACCCTCTCTTTCACACACACACACGCACCCACCCTCTCTTTCACACACACACACACGCACCCACACTTTCTTTCACACACACACACCCACCCTCTCTTTCACACACACACACGCACCCACCCTCTCTTTCACACACACACACACACACACACCCTCTCTTTCACACACACACACGCACCCACCCTCTCTTTCACACACACACACACACACGCACCCACCCTCTCTTTCACACACACACACACACACGCACCCACCCTCTCTTTCACACACACACACACACACACACGCACCCACCCTCTCTTTCACACACACACACACACACACAAACGCACCCACCCTCTCTTTCACACACACACACACACACGCACCCACCCTCTCTTTCACACACACACACACACACACACACACGCACCCACCCTCTCTTTCACACACACACACACACGCACCCACCCTCTCTTTCACACACACACACACACACGCACCCACCCTCTCTTTCACACACACACACACACACACACCCAACCCTCTCTTTCACACACACACACACGCACCCACCCTCTCTTTCACACACACACACACGCACCCACCCTCTCTTTCACACACACACACACACGCACCCACCCTCTCTTTCACACACACACACGCACCCACCCTCTCTTTCACACACACACACACACACACGCACCCACCCTCTCTTTCACACACACACACACACACACACACACACACACACCACACCACTCTCTTTCACACACACACACGCACCCACCCTCT
Organism: Carcharodon carcharias; assembly: GCF_017639515.1. NCBI lineage: Eukaryota > Metazoa > Chordata > Chondrichthyes > Lamniformes > Lamnidae > Carcharodon > Carcharodon carcharias. Next base: position 107,401,375 of record NC_054470.1, read on the forward strand.
CTTTCACACACACACACGCACCCACCCTCTCTTTCACACACACACACACACACACAGCACCCACCCTCTCTTTCACACACACACACACACACACCACGCACCCACCCTCTCTTTCACACACACACACACACACGCACCCACCCTCTCTTTCACACACACACACACACACACACCCACCCTCTCTTTCACACACACACACACACACACACGCACCCACCCTCTCTTTCACACACACACACACACACACACAACACACGCACCCACCCTCCCTCTTTCACACCACACACACACACACACACACGCACCCACCCTCTCTTTCACACACACACACACACACACACACACACACACACGCACCCACCCTCTCTTTCACACACACACACACACACCCACCCTCTCTTTCACACACACACACACACACACACACACACGCACCCACCCTCTCTTTCACACACACACACAAACACACACAAACACACACACGCACCCACCCTCTCTTTCACACACACACACACACACACACGCACCCACCCTCTCTTACACACACACACACACACACACACGCACCCACCCTCTCTTTCACACACACACACACACCCACCCTCTCTTTCACACACACACACACACACGCACCCACCCTCTCTTTCACACACACACACACACACACACACACGCACCCACCCTCTCTTTCACACACACACACACACACGCACCCACCCTCTCTTTCACACACACACACACACACACACACACGCACCCACCCTCTCTTTCACACACACACACACACACACACACACACACACACACACACACGCACCCACCCTCTCTTTCACACACACACACACACACACACACACGCACCCACCCTCTCTTTCACACACACACACACACACACACGCACCCACCCTCTCTTTCACACACACACACACACACACACACGCACCCACCCTCTCTTTCACACACACACACACACGCACCCACCCTCTCTTTCACACACACACACACGCACCCACCCTCTCTTTCACACACACACACACACGCACCCACCCTCTCTTTCACACACACACACACGCACCCACCCTCTCTTTCACACACACACACACGCACCCACCCTCTCTTTCACACACACACACACACCACCCCCTCTCTTTCACACACACACACGCACCCACCCTCTCTTTCACACACACACACACACGCACCCACCCTCTCTTTCACACACACACACACACGCACCCACCCTCTCTTTCACACACACACACGCACCCACCCTCTCTTTCACACACACACACACGCACGCACCCACCCTCTCTTTCACACACACACACACGCACCCACCCTCTCTTTCACACACACACACACCACCCACCCTCTCTTTCACACACACACACACACACACACACACCACCCACCCTCTCTTTCACACACACACACACGCACCCACCCTCTTTCACACACACACACACGCACCCACCCTCTTTCACACACACACACACGCACCCACCCTCTCTTTCACACACACACACGCACCCACCCTCTCTTTCACACACACACACACACGCACCCACCCTCTCTTTCACACACACACACCACGCACCCACCCTCTCTTTCACACACACACACACACGCACCCACCCTCTTTTCACACACACACACACACACGCACCACCCTCTCTTTCACACACACACACACACGCACCCACCCTCTCTTTCACACACACACACACACGCACCCACCCTCTTTTTCACACACACACACGCTCCCACCCTCTCTTTCACACACACACACGCACCCACCCTCTCTTTCACACACACACACGCACCCACCCTCTTTCACACACACACACACACACCCACCCTCTCTTTCACACACACACACGCACCCACCCTCTCTTTCACACACACACACGCACCCACCCTCTCCTTCACACACACACACACGCACCCACCCTCTCTTTCACACACACACACACGCACCCACCCTCTCTTTCACACACACACACACACGCACCCACCCTCTCTTTCACACACACACACACACGCACCCACCCTCTCTTTCACACACACACACACCCACCCTCTCTTTCACACACACACACACACACGCACCCACCCTCTCTTTCACACACACACACACACGCACCCACCCTCTCTTTCACACACACACACACACGCACCCACCCTCTCTTTCACACACACACACACACACGCACCCTCTCTTTCACACACACACACACACACACGCACCCACCCTCTCTTTCACACACACACGCACACGCACCCACCCTCTCTTTCACACACACACGCAAAAGCACCCACCCTCTCTTTCACACACACACACACACGCACCCACCCTCTCTTTCACACACACACACGCACCCACCCTCTCTTTCACACACACACACACACACGCACCCACCCTCTCTTTCACACACACACACGCACCCACCCTCTCTTTCACACACACACACGCACCCACCCTCTCTTTCACACACACACACACACGCACCCACCCTCTCTTTCACACACACACACACACGCACCCACCCTCTCTTTCACACACACACACGCACCCACCCTCTCTTTCACACACACACACCCCCCTCTCTTTCACACACACACACGCACCCACCCTCTCTTTCACACACACACACACACACACACACCCTCTCTTTCACACACACACACACACGCCACCCTCTTCTTCACACACACACACACACGCACCCACCCTCTCTTTCACACACACACACACACACGCACCCACCCTCTCTTTCACACACACACACACACACACGCACCCACCCTCTCTTTCACACACACACACACACACACAGCACCCACCCTCTCTTTCACACACACACACACACACGCACACCACCCTCTCTTTCACACACACACACACACACACACGCACCCACCCTCTCTTTCACACACACACACACACGCACCCACCCTCTCTTTCACACACACACCACACGCACCCACCCTCTCTTTCACACACACACACACGCACCCACCCTCTCTTTCACACACACACACACACCCACCTCTCTTTCACACACACACACACACACAACACACACCCACCCTCTCTTTCACACACACACACACGCACCCACCCTCTCTTTCACACACACACACCACTCAACACACACACGCACCCACCCTCTCTTTCACACACACACACCACACACACACACGCACCCACCCTCTCTTTCACACACACACACACACGCACCCACCCTCTCTTTCACACACACACACGCACCCACCCTCTCTTTCACACACACACACACACACACACACACACCCTCTCTTTCACACACACACACACACACGCACCCACCCTCTCTTTCACACACACACACACACGCACCCACCCTCTCTTTCACACACACACACACACACACACGCACCCACCCTCTCTTTCACACACACACACACACACACACACACCCACCCTCTCTCTCTTTCGCACACACACACACACCCACCCTCTCTTTCGCACACACACACACACACCCACTCTCTCTTTCGCACACACACACACACACCCACTCTCTCTTTCGCACACACACCACACAACACACAACCTCTCTTTCACACACACCACACACACACACACACACAACCCACCCTCTCTTTCACACACACACACACACACCCACAAACACACACACACACGCACCCACCCTCTCTTTCACACACACACACACACACACCGCACCCACCCTCTCTTTCACACACACACACACACACACAACACGCACCCACCCTCTCTTTCACACACACACACACCCCACCCTCTCTTTCACACACACACACACAACACCCGCACCCTCTCCTTTTCACACACACACACACACACACGCACCCACCCTCTCTTTCCACACACACACACACACACGCACCCACCCTCTCTTTCACACACACACACACACACACACAACGCACCCACCCTCTCTTTCACACACACACACACACAAACACACACACACACACACGCACCCACCCTCTCTTTCACACACACACACACACACACAACGCACCCACCCTCTCTTTCACACACACACACACACACACACACACCCCCCTCTCTTTCACACACACACAACACACACACACACACCACCCACCCTCACTCTTTCACACACACACACACACGCACCCACCCTCTCTTTCACACACACACACACACACACACACCCACCCTCTCTTTCACACACACACACACACACGCACCCACCCTCTCTTTCACACACACACACACACGCACCCACCCTCTCTTTCACACACACACACACGCACCCCCCCTCTCTTTCACACACACACGCACCCACCCTCTCTTTCACACACACACACACGCACCCACACTCTCTTTCACACACACACACACGCACCCACCCTCTCTTTCACACACACACACACACTGCACCCACCACTCTCTTTCACACACACACACACGCACCCACCCTCTCTTTCACACACACACACACACACACACGCACCCACCCTCTCTTCACACACACACACGCACCCACCCTCTCTTTCACACACACACACACACACGCACCCACCCTCTCTTTCACACACACACACGCACCCACCCTCTCTTTCACACACCACACACAACACGCACCCACCCTCTCTTTCACACACACACACACACGCACCCACCCTCTCTTTCACACACACACACACGCACCCACCCTCTCTTTCACACACACACACACGCACCCACCCTCTCTATCACACACACACACGCACCCACCCTCTCTTTCACACACACAACACGCACACCACCCTCTCTTTCACACACACACACACACGCACCACCCTCTCTTTCACACACACACACACACGCACCCACCCTCTCTTTCACACACACACACACACACGCACACACGCACCCACCCTCTCTTTCACACACACACACACGCACCCACCCTCTCTTCACACACACACACACGCCACCACCCTCTCTTCACACACACACACACGCACCCACCCTCTCTTTCACACACACACACACACGCACCCACCCTCTCTTCTTTCACACACACACACACGCACCCACCCCTCTCTTTCACACAACACACACGCACCCACCCTCTCTTTCACACACACACACGCACCCACCCTCTCTTTCACACACACACACGCACCCACCCTCTCTTTCACACACACACACACGCACCCACCCTCTCTTTCACACACACACACACGCACCCACCCTCTCTTTCACACACACACACACGCACCCACCCTCTCTTTCACACACACACACACACGCACAACCCTCTCTTTCTCTTTCACACACACACACGCACCCACCCTCTCTTTCACACACACACACGCACCCACCCTCTCTTTCACACACACACACGCACCCACCCTCTCTTTCACACACACACACGCACCCACCCTCTCTTTTCACACACACACACACACACACGCACCCACCCTCTCTTTCACACACACACACACACGCACCCACCCTCTCTTTCACACACACACACGCACCCACCCTCTCTTTCACACACACACACACACACCCACCCTCTCTCTTTCACACACACACACGCACCCACCCTCTCTTCACACACACACACGCACCCACCCTCTCTTTCACACACACACACACACCCGCACCCACCCTCTCTTTCACACACACACACACACACGCACCCACCCCTCTCTTTCACACACACACACACCACACGCACCCACCCTCTCTTTCACACACACACACACACGCACCCACCCTCTCTTTCACACACACACACACAACGCACACCACCCTCTCTTTCACACACACACACACACACGCACCCACCATCTCTTTCACACACACACACACACACGCACCCACCCTCTCTTTCACACACACACACACATGCACCCACCCTCTCTTTCACACACACACACACACACACACACGCACCCACCCTCTCTTTCACACACACACACACACACACACCCACCCTCTCTTTCACACACACACACACCCACCCACCCTCTCTTTCACACACACACACACACACGCACCCACCCTCTCTTTCACACACACACACACGCACCCACCCTCTCTTTCACACACACACAAGCACCCACCCTCTCTTTCACACACACACACGCACCCACCCTCTCTTTCACACACACACACGCACCCACCCTCTCTTTCACACACACACACGCACCCACCCTCTCTTTCACACACACACACACGCACCCACCCCTCTTTCACACACACACACACACCACGCACCCACCCTCTCTTTCACACACACACACACACACACGCACCCACCCTCTCTTTCACACACACACACACACACGCACCCACCCTCTCTTTCACACACACACACACACGCACCCACCCTCACCACACACAACTCACACACACACACACACACCCTCTACCTCACACACCACACACACACACGCACCCACCCTCTCTTTCCTCACAACACACACACACACGCACCCACCCTCTCTTTCACACACACACACACACACCCCCCCCTCTCTTTCCACACACACACACACACGCACCCACCCTCTCTTTCACACACACACACACACACACACACACACCCTCTCTTTCACACACACACACACACACACACACGCACCCACCCTCTCTTTCACACACACACACACACACACGCACCCACCCTCTCTTTCACACACACACACACACACGCACCCACCCTCTCTTTCACACACACACACACGCACCCACCCTCTCTTTCACACACACACACCACCAACACACACCACACACACACCCACTCTCTCTTTCACACACACACACACACACACACACTCTCTCTTTCACACACACACACACGCACCCACTCTCTCTTTCACACACACACACACGCACCCACTCTCTCTTTCACACACACACACACACGCACCCACCCTCTCTTTCACACACACACACACACGCACCCACCCTCTTTTTCACACACACACACACACGCACCCACCCTCTCTTTCACACACACACACACACACCCACCCTCTCTTTCACACACACACA
>NC_054470.1:107413425-107420925 GCF_017639515.1 Carcharodon carcharias
CACACACGCACCCACCCTCTCTTTCACACACACACACACACGCACCCACCCTCTCTTTCACACACACACACACACACGCACCCACCCTCTCTTTCACACACACACACGCACCCACCCTCTCTTTCACACACACACACGCACCCACCCTCTCTTTCACACACACACACACGCACCCACCCTCTCTTTCACACACACACACACGCACCCACCCTCTCTTTCACACACACACACACACGCACCCACCCTCTCTTTCACACACACACACGCACCCACCCTCTCTTTCACACACACACACACACACACCCACCCTCTCTTTCACACACACACACACGCACCCACCCTCTTTCACACACACACACACGCACCCACCCTCTCTTTCACACACACACACACGCACCCACCCTCTCTTTCCACACACACACACACGCACCCACCCTCTCTTTCACACACACACACACGCACACCACCCCTCTTTCACACACACACACACCACACACTCTCTCTTTCACACACACACACACACGCACCCACTCTCTCTTTCACACACACACACACACGCACCCACTCTCTCTTTCACACACACACGCAACCACTCTCTTTCGCACACACACACACGCACCCACTCTCTCTTTCGCACACACACACACGCACCCACCCTCTCTTTCGCACACACACACACGCACCCACCCTCTCTTTCGCACACACACACACACGCACCCACCCTCTCTTTCACACACACACACACGCACCCACCCTCTCTTTCACACACACACACACACCACCCACCCTCTCTTCACACACACACACACACGCACCCACCCTCTCTTTCACACACACACACGCACCCACCCTCTCTTTCACACACACACACGCACCCACCTCTCTTTCACACACACACACCACCCACCCCTCTCTTTCACACACACACACGCACCCACCCTCTCTTTCACACACACACACGCACCCACCCCTCTTTCACACACACACACCGCACCCCCTCTCTTTCACACACACACACGCACCCACCCTCTCTTTCACACACACACACGCACCCACCCTCTCTTTCACACACACACACGCACCCCACCCTCTCTTCACACACACACACGCACCCACCTCTCTTTCACACACACACAACCACCCTCCCTCTCTTCCACACACACACACGCACCCACCCTCTCTTCACACACACACACGCACCCACCCTCTCTTTCACACACACACACACGCACCCACCCTCTCTTTCACACACACACACGCACCACACCCTCTCTTTCACACACACACACACACGCACCCATCCTCTCTTTCACACACACACACACGCACCCACCCTCTCTTTCACACACACACACGCACCACCCTCTCTTTCACACACACACACCACGCACCCCACCCTCTCTTTCACACACACACACACGCACCCACCCTCTCTTTCACACACACACACACGCACCCACCCTCTCTTTCACACACACACACACGCACCCACCCTCTCTTTCACACACACACACGCACACCACCCCTCTCTTTCACACACACACACACACACACCCACTCTGTCACACACACACACGCACCCACATGCACCCACCCTCTTTCACACACACACGCAACCACCCTCTCTTTCACACACACACACGCACCCACCCTCTCTTTCACACACACACACACACACCCACCCCTCTCTTTCACACACACACACGCACCCACCCTCTCTTTCACACACACACACGCACCCACCCTCTCTTTCACACACACACACACGCACCCACCCTCTCTTTCACACACACACACACACACGCACACCCCACCCTCTCTTTCACACACACACACACACACGCACCCACCCTCTCTTTCACACACACACACACACACACGCACCCACCCTCTCTTTCACACGCACACACGCACACGCACCCACCCTCTCTTTCACACGCACACACACACACGCACCCACCCTCTCTTTCACACGCACACACACACACGCACCCACCCTCTCTTTCACACACACACACACACACGCACCCACCCTCTCTTTCACACACACACACACGCACCCACCCTCTTTCACACACACACACAAACACACACACACACACACACGCACCCACCCTCTCTTTCACACACACACACACACACACACACACACACACACACACACTCACACACCCTCTCTTTCACACACACACACACACACTCACCCACCCTCTCTTTCACACACACACACACACACACTCTTTCACACACACACACACACACCCACCCCACTCTCTCACACACACAACACACACACACACACGCACCCACCCTCTCTTTCACACACACACACACACACACGCACCCACCCTCTCTTTCACACACACACACACACACACGCACCCACCCTCTCTTCCACACACACACACACACACACGCACCCACCCTCTCTTTCACACACACACACACACACACACGCACCCACCCTCTCTTTCACACACACACACACACACAACACACCCACCTCTCTTTCACACACACACACACACGCACCCACCCTCTCTTTCACACACACACACACACACCACCCCCCCTCTCTTTCACACACACACACACGCACCCACCCTCTCTTTCACACACACACACACGCACCCACCCTCTCTTTCACACACACACACACACGCACCCACCCTCTCTTTCACACACACACACACACGCACCCACCCTCTCTTTCACACACACACACACACGCACCCACCCTCTCTTTCACACACACACACACACCACCCACCCTCTCTTTCACACACACACACGCACCCACCCTCTCTTTCACACACACACACGCACCCACCCTCTCTTTCACACACACACACGCACCCCACCCTCTCTTTCACACACACACACACGCACCCACCCTCTCTTTCACACACACACACGCACCCACCCTCTCTTTCACACACACACACGCACCCACCCTCTCTTTCACACACACACACACACCACCCACTCTTTTCACACACACACACACGCACCCACCCTCTCTTTCACACACAACACACACACACGCACCCACCCTCTCTTTCACACACACACACGCACCCACCCCTCTTTCACACACACACACACACGCACCCACCCTCTCTTTCACACACACACACACGCACCCACCCTCTCTTTCACACACACACACGCACCCACCCTCTCTTTCACACACACACACACACGCACCCACCCTCTCTTTCACACACACACACACGCACCCTCCCTCTCTTTCACACACACACACACGCACCCACCCTCTCTTTCACACACACACACACGCACCCACCCTCTCTTTCACACACACACACACACACACGCACCCTCCCTCTTTCACACACACACACACACGCACCCACCCTCTCTTTCACACACACACACACACGCACCCACCCTCTCTTTCACACACACACACACACGCACCCACCCTCTCTTTTCACACACACACACACACACACACACGCACCCACCTCTTTCACACACACACACACACGCACCCACCCTCTCTTTCACACACACACACACACGCACCCACCCTCTCTTTCACACACACACACACACACACGCACCCACCCTCTCTTTCACACACACACACACGCACCCACCCTCTCTTTCACACACACACACACACGCACCCACCCTCTCTTTCACACACACACACACGCACCCACCCTCTCTTTCACACACACACACACGCACCCACCCTCTCTTTCACACACACACACACGCACACACGCACCCACCCTCTCTTTCACACACACACACACACACACACACACACACACGCACCCCACCCTCTCTTCACACACACACACACAACACGCACCCACCCTCTCTTTCACACACACACACACACACACCACACCACCCTCTCTTTCACACACACACACACACACGCACCCACCCTCTCTTTCACACACACACACACACACACCACGCACCCACCCTCTCTTTCACACACACACACACACACCCACACTCTCTCACAACACACACACACACGCACCCACCCTCTCTTTCACACACACACACACACACACGCACCCACCCTCTCTTTCACACACACACACACACACACACGCACCTCCCTCTCTTCACACACACACACGCACCCACCCTCTCTTTCCACACACACACACACGCACGCACCCACCCTCTCTTTCACACACACACACACGCACCCACCCTCTCTTTCACACACACACACGCACCCACCCTCTCTTTCACACACACACACTCACCCACCCTCTCTTTCACACACACACACACGCACCCACCCTCTCTTTCACACACACACACCACCCACCCCTCTCTTTCACACACACACACACCACCCACCCTCTCTTTCACACACACACACACGCACCCACCCTCTCTTTCAAACACACGCACCCACCCTCTCTTTCACACACACACACACACACACACACCACACACGCACCACCCTCTCTTTCACACACACACACACACACACACACACGCACCCACCCTCTTTTCACACACACACACACACGCACCCACCCTCTCTTCACACACACACACACACAACACGCACCCACCCTCTCTTTCACACACACACACACACAGCACCCACCCTCTCTTTCACACACACACACACACACGCACCCACCCTCTCTTTCACACACACACACACACACACCACCCACCCTCTCTTTCACACACACACACACACGCACCCACCCTCTCTTTCACACACACACACACGCACCCACCCTCTCTTTCACACACACACACACACACACACGCACCCACCCTCTCTTTCACACACACACACACACACACACACACACACACACGCACCCACCCTCTCTTTCACACACACACACACACACACACACACACACCCTCTCTTTCACACACACACACGCACCCACCCTCTCTTTCACACACACACACACACACACACACACCACACCCTCTCTTTCACACACACCACACGCACCCACCCCTCTCTTTCACACACACACACACACACACGCACCCACCCTCTCTTTCACACACACACACACACGCACCCACCCTCTCTTTCCACACACACACACACACACGCACCCACCCTCTCTTTCACACACACACACACACACGCACCCACCCTCTCTTTCACACACACACACACACCGCACCCACCCTCTCTTTCACACACACACACCACACACGCACCCACCCTCTCTTTCACACACACACACACACACGCACCCACCCTCTCTTTCACACACACACACACAACACGCACCCACCCTCTCTTTCACACACACACACACACACACGCACCCCACCCTCTCCACCTCTCTTTCACACACACACACACCACCCACCCTCTCTTTCACACACACACACACACACACGCACCCACCCTCTCTTTCACACACACACACACACACACACGCACCCACCCTCTCTTTCACACACACACACACACGCACCCACCCTCTCTTTCACACACACACACACACGCACCCACCCTCTCTTTCGCACACACACACACACACACCCACCCTCTCTTTCGCACACACACACACACACACACGCACCCACCTCTCTTTTCACACACACACACACACGCACCCACCCTCTCTTTCACACACACACACACCACGCACCCACCCTCTCTTTCACACACACACACACACACGCACCCACCCTCTCTTTCACACACACACACACACGCACCCACCCTCTCTTTCACACACACACCACACACACCACCCACCCTCTCTTTCACACACACACACGCACCCACCCTCTCTTCACACACACACACGCACCACCCTCTCTTTCACACACACACACGCACCCACCCTCTCTTTCACACACACACACACACACCCCACCCTCTCTTTCACACACACACACGCACCCACCCTCTCTTTCACACACACACACGCACACCACCCTCTCTTTCACACACACACACAACACACGCACCCACCCTCTCTTTCACACACACACACACGCACCCACCCTCTCTTTCACACACACACACACACGCACCCACCCTCTCTTTCACACACACACACACGCACCCACCCTCTCTTTCACACACACACACACGCACACCCACCCCTCTCTTTCACACACACACACACACACACGCACCCACCCTCTCTTTCACACACACACACACACACGCACCCACCCTCTCTTTCACACACACACACACACACGCACCCACCCTCTCTTTCACACACACACACACACACACACACCCACCCTCTCTTTCACACACACACGCACACGCACCCACCCTCTCTTTCACACACACACGCACACACACATGCACCCACCCTCTCTTTCACACACACACACACACGCACCCACCCTCTCTTTCACACACACACACACACGCACCCACCCTCTCTTTCACACACACACACACACGCACCCACCCTCTCTTTCACACACACACACACCCGCACCCACCCTCTCTTTCACACACACACACACACGCACCCACCCTCTCTTTCACACACACACACACACACACACACACGCACCCACCCTCTCTTTCACACACACACACACACGCACCCACCCTCTCTTTCACACACACACACGCACCCACCCTCTCTTTCACACACACACACGCACCCACCCTCTCTTTCACACACACACACGCACCCACCTCTCTTTCACACACACCACACGCACCCACCCTCTCTTTCACACACACACACGCACCCACCCTCTCTTTCACACACACACACGCACCCACCCTCTCTTTCACACACACACACGCACCCACCCTCTCTTTCACACACACACACACACACACACACACACCCTCTCTTTCACACACACACACACACACACCACCCTCTCTTTCACACACACACACACGCACCCACCCTCTCTTTCACACACACACACACGCACCCACCCTCTCTTTCACACACACACACACACGCACCCACCCTCTCTTTCACACACACACACACACACACGCACCCACCCTCTCTTTCACACACACACACACACACGCACCCACCCTCTCTTTCACACACACACACACACACACGCACCCACCCTCTCTTTCACACACACACACACGCACCCACCCTCTCTTTCCACACACACACCACACACGCACCCACCTCTCTTTCACACACACACACACACACGCACCCACCCTCTCTTTCACACCACACACACACACACACACCACCCTCTCTTTCACACACACACACACACACACCACCCCCCCTCTCTTTCACACACACACACACACACGCACCCACCCTCTCTTTCACACACACACACACACGCACCCACCCTCTTTCACACACACACACACACGCACACCACCCTCTCTTTCACACACACACACACACACACACCCACCCTCTCTTTCACACACACACACACACACGCACCCACTCTCTCTTTAACACACACACACGCACCCACTCTCTCTTTAACACACACACACACGCACCACCACCCCTCTTTCACACACACACACAC
>NC_054470.1:107428425-107435925 GCF_017639515.1 Carcharodon carcharias
CTCTTTCACACACACACACACACGCACCCACCCTCTCTTTCACACACACACACACACGCACCCACCCTCTCTTTCACACACACACACACGCACCCACCCTCTCTTTCACACACACACACACACACGCACCCACCCTCTCTTTCACACACACACACACACACACACGCACCCACCCTCTCTTTCACAAACACACACACACACACGCACCCACCCTCTCTTTCACACACACACACACACACGCACCCACCCTCTCTTTCACACACACACACACGCACCCACCCTCTCTTTCACACACACACACGCACACCACCCTCTCTTCACACACACACACACGCACCCACCCTCTCTTTCACACACACACACACGCACCCACCCTCTCTTTCACACACACACACACGCACACCACCCTCTCTTTTCACACACACACACGCACCCACCTCTCTCACACACACACACGCACCCACCCTCTCTTTCACACACACACACGCACCCACCCTCTCTTTCACACACACACACACGCACCCACCCTCTCTTTCACACACACACACACACACGCACCCACCCTCTCTTTCACACACACACACACACCCACACCCACTCTTCACACACACACACACGCACCCACCCTCTCTTTCACACACACACACACGCACCCACCCTCTCCTTTCACACACACACACACACACCCCACCCTCTCACTTTCACACACACACACACACCCACCCTCTCTTTTCACACACACACACGCACACCACCCTCTCTTTCACACACACACACACACACCCACCCTCTCTTTCACACACACAACACACCCACCCCCTCTCTTTCACACACACACACACGCACCCACCCTCTCTTTCACACACACACACACACCACCCACCCTCTCTTTCACACACACACACGCACCCACCCTCTCTTTCACACACACACACGCACCCACCCTCTCATTCACACACACACACACGCACCCACCCTCTCTTTCACACACACACACGCACCCACCCTCTCTTTCACACACACACACACGCACCCACCCTCTCTTTCACACACACACACCACCCACCCCTCTCTTTCACACACACACACACACACACACACGCACCCACACCTCACTCTTTCACACACACACACACACACACACCACCCACTCTTTCACACACACACACACACCCACCCCTCTCTTTCACACACACACAACACACACACACGCACCCACCCCCTCTCTTTCACACACACACACACACGCACCCACCCTCTCTTTCACACACACACACACACCGCCCCACCCTCTCTTTCACACACACACACACACCCACCCTCTCTTTCACACACACACACACACCACACCCTCCTCTTTCACACACACACACACACCACACCCTCTCTTCACACACACACACACACACACACGCACCCACCCTCTCTTTCACACACACACACACACACAAACGCACCAACCCTCTCTTTCACACACACACACACACACACAAACGCACCAACCCTCTCTTTCACACACACACACACACACGCACCCACCCTCTCTTTCACACACACACACACACACACACACCCACTACCCTCTCTTTCACACACACACACAACACGCACCCACCCTCTCTTTCACACACACACACACACACACGCACCCACCCTCTCTTTCACACACACACACACACACGCACCCACCCTCTCTTTCACACACACACACACACACACACCCACCCTCATTTCACACCCCCACACACCCCCCCCCTCTTTCACACACACACACACACGCACCCACCCTCTCTTTCACACACACACACACACGCACCCACCCTCTCTTTCACACACACACACACCACACACCCACCCTCTCTTTCACACACACAACACACGCACCCACCCTCTCTTTCACACACACACACACACGCACCCACCCTCTCTTTCACACACACACCACACACGCACCCACCCTCTCTTTCACACACACACACGCACCCACCCTCTCTTTCACACACACACACACCACCCACCCTCTCTTTCACACACACACACGCACCCACCCTCTCTTTCACACACACACACACGCACCCCCCCCTCTCTTTCACACACACACACGCACCACCCTCTCTTCACACACACACACCCACCCACCCACTCTTTCACACACACACACACACACACACACACGCACCCACCCTCTCTTTCACACCACACACACACACACACACCACCCCACCCTCTCTTTCACACACACACACACACACACGCACCCACCCTCTCTTTCACACACACACACCACACACGCACCCACCCTCTCTTTCACACACACACACACAACACACGCACCCACCCTCTCTTTCACACACACACACACACACACACGCACCCACCCTCTCTTTCACACACACACACACACACACGCACCACCACCCTCTCTTTCACACACACACACACACACACGCACCCACCCTCTCTTTCACACACACACACACACACACGCACCCACCCTCTCTTTCACACACACACACACACACACGCACCCACCCTCTCTTTCACACACACACACACACACGCACCCACCCTCTCTTTCACACACACACACACACACGCACCCACCCTCTCTTTCACACACACACACACACACACAGCACCCACCCTCTCTTTCACACACACACACACACACGCACACCACCCACTCTTTCACACACACACACACACACGCACCCACCCTCTCTTTCACACACACACACACACACGCACCCACCCCCTCTCTTTCACACACACACACACACACGCACCCACCCTCTCTTTCCACACACACACACACACACGCACCCACCCTCTCTTCACACACACACACACACACAACGCACCCACCCTCTTCTTTCACACACACACACACACACGCACCCACCCTCTCTTTCCACACACACACACACACACGCATCCACCCTCTCTTTCACACACACACGCAAACACACACGCACCCACCCTCTCTTTCACACACACACACACACAAGCACCCACCCTCTCTTTCACACACACACACACACACACAACCACCCACCCTCTCTTTCACACACACACACACACACGCACCCACCCTCTCTTTCACACACACAACACACACACACACGCACACCACCCTCTCTTTCACACACACACACACACACGCACCCACCCTCTCTTTCACACACACACACACACACACGCACCCACCCTCTCTTTCACACACACACACACACACACACACGCACCCACCCTCTCTTTCACACTCACACACACACCACACGCACCCCACCCTCTCTTTCATTCACACACACACACACACACGCACCCACCCTCTCTTTCACACACACACACACACACACGCACCCACCCTCTCTTTCCACACACACACACAACACACCACACCACACCTCTCTTTCACACACACACACACACACACACGCACCCACCCTCTCTTTCACACACACACACACACACGCACCCACCCTCTCTTTCACACACACACACACACGCACCCTCTCTTTCACACACACACACACACGCACCCACCCTCTCTTTCACACACACACACACACACACACACACACACGCACCCACCCTCTCTTTCACACACACACACACACACACACACACACACACACACACACACACACACGCACCCACCCTCTCTTTCACACACACACACGCACCCACCCTCTCTTTCACACACACACACACGCACCCACTCTCTCTTTCACACACACACACACACCCACCCTCTCTTTCACACACACACACACGCACCCACCCTCTTTCACACACACACACACGCACCCACCCTCTCTTTCACACACACACACACACGCACCCACCCTCTCTTTCACACACACACACGCACCCACCCTCTCTTTCACACACACACACGCACCCACCCTCTCTTTCACACACACACACACGCACCCACCCTCTCTTTCACACACACACACACGCACCCACCCTCTCTTTCACACACACACACGCACCCACCCTCTCTTCACACACACACACAACAACGCACCCACCCTCTCTTTCACACACACACACACACGCACCCACCCTCTCTTTCACACACACACACACGCACCCACCCTCTCTTTCACACACACACACACCACGCACCCACCCTCTCTTTCACACACACACACGCACCCACCCTCTCTTTCACACACACACACACGCACCACCCTCTCTTTCACACACACACACACACGCACCCACCCTCTTTTCACACACACACACGCACCCACCCTCTCTTTCACACACACACACACACCCACCCTCTCTTTCACACACACACACGCACCCACCCTCTCTTTCACACACACACACACCCACCCACCCTCTCTTTCACACACACACACACACACACGCACCCACCCTCTCTTTCACACACACACACACACACCACCCACCCTCTCTTTCACACACACACACACACACGCACCCACCCTCTCTTTCACACACACACACACACACACGCACCCACCCTCTCTTTCACACACACACACACACACACACACGCACCCCCCTCTCTTTTCACACACACACACACACACACGCACCCACCCTCTCTTTCACACACACACACACACACACGCACCCACCCTCTCTTTCACACACACACACACACACACGCACCCACCCTCTCTTTCACACACACACACACACGCACCCACCCTCTCTTTCACACACACACACACACACGCACCCACCCTCTCTTTCACACACACACACACACACGCACCCACCCTCTCTTTCACACACACACACACACACACGCACCCACCCTCTCTTTCCACACACACACACACACACGCACCCACCCTCTCTTTCACACACACACACACACACGCACCCACCCTCTCTTTCACACACACACACACACACACGCACCCACCCTCTCTTTCACACACACACACACACACGCACCCACCCTCTCTTTCACACACACACACACACACGCACCCACCCTCTCTTTCACACACACACACACACACGCACCCACCCTCTCTTTCACACACACACACACACACGCACCCACCCTCTCTTTCACACACACACACACACACACACCCACCCTCTCTTTCACACACACACACACACACACACCACCCACCTCTCTTTCACACACACACACACACAACGCACCCACCCTCTCTTTCACACACACACACACACACGCACCCACCTCTCTTTCACACACACACACACACACGCACCCTCCCTCTCTTTCACACACACACACACACACACACACGCTCCCTCCCTCTCTTTCACACACACACACACACACACCCACGCACCCACCCTCTCTTTCACACACACACACACACGCACCCACCCTCTCTTTCACACACACACACACACACGCACCCACCCTCTCTTCACACACACACACACACACGCACCCACCCTCTCTTTCACACACACACACACACACCCGCACCCACCCTCTTTCACACACACACACACACACGCACCCACCCTCTCTTCACACACACACACACACACGCACCCACCCTCTCTTTCACACACACACACACACGCACCCACCCCTCTCTTTCACACACACACACACACACACGCACCCACCCTCTCTTTCACACACACACACACGCACCCACCCTCTCTTTCACACACACACACACACACACGCACCCACCCTCTCTTTCACACACACACACACACGCACCCACCCTCTCTTTCACACACACACACGCACCCACCCTCTCTTTCACACACACACACGCACCCACCCTCTCTTTCACACACACACACGCACCCACCCTCTCTTTCACACACACACACGCACCCACCCTCTCTTTCACACACACACACGCACCCACCCTCTCTTTTCACACACACACACGCACCCACCCTCTCTTTCACACACACACCACGCACCCACCCTCTCTTTCACACACACACACGCACCCACCCTCTCTTTCACACACCCACACACACACGCACCTTCCCTCTCTTTCACACACACACACGCACCCCCACCCCACCCCACCTCACACCACACCCCACCCACCCCACACACACACCACCCCCCCCCTCTCTTTCACACACACACACCACCCACCCAACCACAACCACAACCACACACACACCCGCCCCCACCCCACCACACACACACCACACACACCCCCCTCCTCTCTTTCACACACACACACGCACCCACCCTCTCTTTCACACACACACACGCACCCACCCTCTCTTTCACACACACACACGCACCCACCCTCTCTTTCACACACACACACGCACCCACCCTCTCTTTCACGCACACACACGCACCCACCCTCTCTTTCACGC
Source organism: Carcharodon carcharias (assembly GCF_017639515.1). Lineage (NCBI taxonomy): Eukaryota > Metazoa > Chordata > Chondrichthyes > Lamniformes > Lamnidae > Carcharodon > Carcharodon carcharias. Next base: position 107,434,762 of record NC_054470.1, read on the forward strand.
ACACACACGCACCCACCCTCTCTTTCACGCACACACACACGCACCCACCCTCTCTTTCACGCACACACACACGCACCCACCCTCTCTTTCACGCACACACACACGCACCCACCCTCTCTTTCACACACACACACGCACCACCCACCCTCTCTTTCACACACACACACGCACCCACCCTCTCTTTCACACACACACACGCACCCACCCTCTCTTTCACACACACACACACGCACCCACCCTCTCTTTCACACACACACACGCACCCACCCTCTCTTTCACACACACACACCACACACACACACACACACACCACCCACCCTCTCTTTCACACACACACACACCACACACACCCTCTCTTTCACACACACACACACACACGCACCCTCCCTCTCTTTCACACAACAACACACACACCCACCCACACACCTTCACAACACACACACCTCACTCTTCTTACACACACACGCACCCACCTCTCTTTCACTTCACACACCACACACACACAACGCACCCACCCTCTCTTTCACACACACACACACACCACCCACCCTCTCTTTCACACACACACACACACCGCACCCACCCTCTCTTTCACACACACACACACGCACCCACCCTCTCTTTCACACACACACACACACACACACACACCTCTCTTTCACACACACACACACGCACCCAACCCTCTCTTTCACACACACACACACACACCACCCTCCTCTTTTCACACACACACACACACCCACCCCTCTCTTTACACACACACACACACACACACACACACACCCCACCTCACCTTTCACACACACACACACACACGCACCCACCCTCTCTTTCACACACACACACACCACACACACACGCACCCACCCTCTCTTTCACACACACACACACACGCACCCACCCTCTCTTTCACACACACACACACACACGCACCCACCCTCTCTTTCCACACACACACACACACACGCACCCACCCTCTCTTTCACACACACACACACACACACGCACCCACCCTCTCTTTCACACACACACCACACACCCACCACCCTCTCTTCACACACACACACACACCACACTCACTCTTACTCACACACACACACACACGCACCCACCCTCTCTTTCACAACACACACACACACACACCCCACCCACACTTTCACA
>NC_054470.1:107438425-107440925 GCF_017639515.1 Carcharodon carcharias
CACCCACCCTCTCTTTCACACACACACACGCACCCCACCCCCTTTCACACACACACACACACACACACGCACCCACCCTCTCTTTCACACACACACACACACACACGCACCCACCCTCTCTTTCACACACACACACACACACACGCACCCACCCTCTCTTTCACACACACACACACACACGCACCCACCCTCTCTTTCACACACACACACACACACACACGCACCCACCCTCTCTTTCACACACACACACACACGCACCACCCTCTCTTCACACACACACACACACGCACCCACCCTCTCTTTCACACACACACACACACACGCACCCACCCTCTCTTTCACACACACACACACACACGCACCCACCCTCTCTTTCACACACACACACACACACCCACCCTCTCTTTAGCACACAAACACACACACACGCACCCACCCTCTCTTTCACACACACACACACACACCCACCACCCTCTCTTTCACACACACACACACACACACGCACCCACCCTCTCTTTCACACACACACACACACGCACCCACCCTCTCTTTCACACACACACACACACGCACCCACCCTCTCTTTCACACACACACACACACCACCCACCCTCTCTTTCACACACACACACACACGCACCCACCCTCTCTTTCACACACACACACACACGCACCCACCCTCTCTTTCACACACACACACACACACGCACCCACCCTCTCTTTCACACACACACACACACGCACCCACCCTCTCTTTCACACACACACACACACGCACCCACCCTCTCTTTCACACACACACACACACGCACCCACCCTCTCTTTCACACACACACACACACACACACGCACCCACCCTCTCTTTCACACACACACACACACGCACCCACCCTCTCTTTCACACACACACACACACACGCACCCACCCTCTCTTTCACACACACACACACACGCACCCACCCTCTCTTTCACACACACACACACACGCACCCACCCTCTCTTTCACACACACACACACACGCACCCACCCTCTCTTTCACACACACACACACACGCACCCACCCTCTCTTTCACACACACACACACACGCACCACACCCTCTCTTTCACACACACACACACACCACCCACCCTCTCTTTCACACACACACACGCACCCCCCTCTCTTTCACACACACACACGCACCCACCCTCTCTTTCACACACACACACGCACCCACCCTCTCTTTCACACACACACACACACGCACCCACCCTCTCTTTCACACACACACACACACCCACCCACCCTCTCTTTCACACACACACACGCACCCACCCTCTCTTTCACACACACACACGCACCCACCCTCTCTTTCACACACACACACGCACCCACCCTCTCTTTCACACACACACACGCACCCACCCTCTCTTTCACACACACACACGCACCCACCCTCTCTTTCACACACACACACACGCACCCACCCTCTCTTTCACACACACACACGCACCCACCCTCTCTTTCACACACAACACACCACCCACACTCACACACACACACCCACCCACTCCTTCACACACACACACACACACACACGCACCCACCCTCTCTTTCACACACACACACACACACACACTCACACACACCCTCCCTCATTCACACACACACACACACACACACACACGCACCCACCCTCTCTTTCACACACACACACACACGCACCCACCCTCTCTTCACACACACACACACACACACGCACCCACCCTCTCTTTCACACACACACACACACACGCACCCACCCTCTCTTTCACACACACACACACGCACCCCACCCTCTCTTTCACACACACACACACAACACGCACCCACCCTTTTCACACACACACACACGCACCCACCCTCTCTTTCACACACACACACGCACCCACCCTCTCTTTCACACACACACACGCACCCACCCTCTCTTTCACACACACACACACACGCACCCACCCTCTCTTTCACACACACACACACGCACCCACCCTCTCTTTCACACACACACACACGCACCCACCCTCTCTTTCACACACACACACAGCACCCACCCCTCTCTTTCACACACACACACACGCACCCACCCTCTCTTTCACACACACACACACACGCACCCACCCTCTCTTTCACACACACACACACACAGCACCCACCCTCTCTTCACACACACACACACGCACCCACCCTCTCTTTCACACACACACACACGCACCCACCCTCTCTTTCACACACACACACACGCACCCACCCTCTCTTTCGCACACACACACACGCACCCACCCTCTCTTTCGCACACACACACACCCACCCTCTCTTTCACACACACACACACGCACCCACCCTCTCTTTCCACACACACACACACAGCACCCTCCCTCTCTTTCACACACACACACGCACCACCCTCTCTTTCACACACACACACACGCACCCACCCTCTCTTTCACACACACACACGCACCCACCCTCTCTTTCACAC
>NC_054470.1:107445925-107450925 GCF_017639515.1 Carcharodon carcharias
ACGCACCCACCCTCTCTTTCACACACACACACACACACACGCACCCACCCTCTCTTTCACACACACACACGCACCCACCCTCTCTTTTTCACACACACACACACGCACCCACCCTCTCTTTCACACACACACACACACGCACCCACCCTCTCTTTCACACACACACACACACGCACCCACCCTCTCTTTCACACACACACACACACGCACCCACCCTCTCTTCACACACACACACACACACACACACACACGCACCACCCTCTCTTTCACACACACACACACACACACACACACGCACCCACCCTCTCTTTCACACACACACACACACACGCACCCACCCTCTCTTTCACACACACACACACACACACGCACCCACCCTCTCTTTCACACACACACACACACACACACGCACCCACCCTCTCTTTCACACACACACACACGCACCCACCCTCTCTTTCACACACACACACACGCACCCACCCTCTCTTTCACACACACACACACACACGCACCCCACCCTCTCTTTCACACACACACACACACACACGCGCACCCACCCTCTCTTTCACACACACACACACCCACACTCACACACACACACCCCCTCCTTTCACACACACACACACACACCCACCCTCTCTTTCACACACACACACACTCTCTCTCTTTCACACACACGCACCCACCCTCTCTTTCACACACACACACACACCCTCTCTTTCACACACACACACACACACACGCACCCACCCTCTCTTTCACACACACACACACACACACGCACCCACCCTCTCTTTCACACACACACACACACGCACCCACCCTCTCTTTCACACACACACACACGCACCCACCCTCTCTTTCACACACACACACACACACACACGCACCCACCCTCTCTTTCACACACACACACACACACACGCACCCACCCTCTCTCTCATTCACACACACACACACACACACGCACCCACCCTCTCTTCACACACACACACACACACACGCACCCACCCTCTCTTTCACACACACACACACACGCACCCACCCTCTCTTTCACACACACACACACACCACCCACCCTCTCTTTCACACACACACACACACACCACCCACCCTCTCTTTCACACACACACACACACACGCACCCACCCTCTCTTTCACACACACACACACAACGCACCCACCCTCTTTTCACACACACACACACACGCACCCCCTCTCTTTCACACACACACACGCACCCACCCTCTCTTTCACACACACACACACACCACGCACCCACCCTCTCTTTCACACACACACACACACACCACCCACCCTCTCTTTCACACACACACACACACGCACCCACCCTCTCTTTCACACACACACACAACACCACCCACCCTCTCTTTCACACACACACACGCACCCACCCTCTCTTTCACACACACACACGCACCCACCCTCTCTTTCACACACACACACACGCACCCACCCTCTCTTTCACACACACACACGCACCCACCCTCTTTCTTTCACACACACACACACGCACCCACCCTCTCTTTCACACACACACACACACGCACCCACCCTCTCTTTCACACACACACACACGCACCCACCCTCTCTTTCACACACACACACGCACCCACCCTCTCTTTCACACACACACACACGCACCCACCCTCTCTTTCACACACACACACGCACCCACCCTCTCTTTCACACACACACAACACGCACCCACCCTCTCTTTCACACACACACACGCACCCCCACCCTCTCTCACACACACACACACGCACCCACCCTCTCTTTCACACACACACACGCACGCACCCACTCTTTCACACACACACACGCACCCACCCTCTCTTTCACACACACACACACGCACCCACTCTCTGTTTCACACACACACACGCACCCACTCTCTCTTTCACACACACACACACACACACGCACCCCACCCTCTTTCACACACACACACACACACGCACCCCACCCTCTCTTTCTTTCACACACACACACGCACCCACCCTCTCTTCACACACACACACGCACCCACCCTCTCTTTCACACACACACACACACGCACCCACCCTCTCTTTCACACACACACACACACGCACCCACCCTCTCTTTCACACACACACACACACAACCACCCCCTCTCTTTCACACACACACACACACACACACACACACGCACCCACCCACTCTATCACACACACACACACACACACACACACGCACCCACCCTCTCTTTCACACACACACACACACACGCACCCACCCTCTCTTTCACACACACACACACACACACACACGCACCCACCCTCTCTTTCACACACACACACACACACGCACCCACCCTCTCTTTCACACACACACACACGCACCCACCCTCTCTTTCACACACACACACACGCACCCACCCTCTCTTTCACACACACACACACACAGCACCACCCTCTCTTTCACACACACACACACACACACACGCACCCACCCTCTCTTTCACACACACACACACACACACACACACACACACACACACACACCCTCTCTTTCACACACACACACGCACCCTCCCTCTCTTTCACACACACACACACGCACACACACGCACCCACCCTCTCTTTCACACACACACACACGCACCCACCCTCTCTTTCACACACACACACACACACGCACCCACCCTCTCTTTCACACACACACACACACGCACCCACCCTCTCTCTCACACACACACACACACGCACCCACCCTCTCTTTCACACACACACACACACGCACCCACCCTCTCTTTCACACACACACACACACAACCACCCCACCCTCTCTTTCACACACACACACACACACACACGCACCCAACCTCTCTTTCACACACACACACACACACACACGCACCCACCCTCTTTCACACACACACACACACACACCACCCACCCTCTCTTTCACACACACACACACACGCACCCACCCTCTCTTTCACACACACACACACACGCACACACCCTCTCTTTCACACACACACACACACACACACGCACCCACCCTCTCTTTCACACACACACACACACACGCACCCACCCTCTCTTTCACACACACACACACACGCACCCACCCTCTCTTTCACACACACACACACACGCACCCACCCTCTCTTTCACACACACACACACACGCACCCACCCTCTCTTTCACACACACACACACACGCACCCACCCTCTCTTTCACACACACACCACACACGCACCCACCCTCTCTTCACACACACACACACACACACACACACCACCCACCGCACCCACCCTCTCTTTCACACACACACACACACACACACCCACCCCCCTCTCTTTCACACACACACACACACGCACCCACCCTCTCTTTCACACACACACACACACCCACCCACCCTCTCTTTCACACACACACACACACCACCCACCCTCTCTTTCACACACACACACGCACCACCCTCTCTTTCACACACACACACACGCACCCACCCTCTCTTTCACACACACACACGCACCCACCCTCTCTTTCACACACACACACACACGCACCCACCCTCTCTTTCACACACACACACGCACCCACCCTCTCTTTCACACACACACACGCACCCACCCTCTCTTTCACACACACACACGCAACATCACCCCTCTCTTCACACACACACACGCACCCACCCTCTCTTTCACACACACACACACGCACCCACCCTCTCTTTCACACACACACACACGCACCCACCCTCTCTTTCACACACACACACACACGCACCCCCCTCTCTTCACACACACACACACACACAACGCACCCACCCTCTCTTTCACACACACACACACGCACCCACCCTCTCTTTCACACACACACACACACGCACCCCCCCTCTCTTTCACACACACACACACACGCACCCACCCTCTCTTTCACACACACACACACAAGCACCCACCCTCTCTTTCACACACACACACACACGCACCCACCCTCTTTCACACACACACACACACGCACCCACCCTCTCTTTCACACACACACACACACGCACCCACCCTCTCTTTCACACACACACACACGCACCCACCCTCTCTTTCACACACACACACACACGCACCCACCCTCTCTTTCACACACACACACACACACACGCACCCACCCTCTCTTTCACACACACACGCACCCACCCTCTCTTTCACACACACACACGCACACCACCCTCTCTTTCACACACACACACCGCACCCCACCCTCTCTTTCACACACACACACACGCACCCACCCTCTCTTTCACACACACACACACGCACCCACCCTCTCTTTCACACACACACACACGCACCCACCCTCTCTTTCACACACACACACAGCACCCACCCTCTCTTTCACACACACACACACACACCACACACACCCCCTCTCTCTTTCGCACACACACACCCACTCACACACACAACCCACCACTCTTCACACACACACACACACACACCCACCCTCTCTTTCACACACACACACACGCACCCACCCCTCTCTTCACACACACACACACACGCACCCACCCTCTCTTTCACACACACACACACACGCACCCACCCTCTCTTTCACACACACACACACGCACCCACCCTCTCTTTCACACACACACACACACACGCACCCACCCTCTCTTTCACACACACACACCACGCACCCACCCTCTCTTTCACACACACACACACACACGCACCCACCCTCTCTTTCACACACACACACACACACACGCACCCACCCTCTCTTTCACACACACACACACACACGCACCCACCCTCTCTTTCACACACACACACACGCACCCACCCTCTCTTTCACACACACACACACACACCCACCCACCCTCTCTTTCACACACACACACGCACCCACCCTCTCTTTCACACACACACACACCCTCTCTTTCACACACACACACGCACCCACCCTCTCTTTCACACACACACACACACACACACAC